>NC_056726.1:1196089304-1196129304 GCF_019279795.1 Protopterus annectens
CTCGCCCAACTGAATCAGAGGCTACAGGGATACAAACAAGTCATCACGAAGATGTCTGATATGATCACAGCATTCTACCGTAAACTTCTCTTATGGAAGTCCCAACCAGAACAGAACAATCTTGCCCACTTTCCTGTTTGTCAGAGTATCTTGGCCTCCTTATCCAGTGCTTTTCCTTGTGCTCGGTTGGCTACTAAAGTGAGATGGTTAATTGATGAGTTTGATCGGCGCTTATCTGACTTCAGAGCACAGCAGTGTGGCTTTGACATCTTTGCCTATCCTTTCACAGTCAACATCAACAGTGTGCCCCATCATCTTCAGATGGAGTTGATAGAGCTTCAAACCGATAGTGGCCTGAAAGCAAAGTTCCAGGATGTCCAGATAGAGGACTTTTACCGTCTACTGCCCACTGACTTGATGCCACAGCTAAGACTCAATGCTGCCCATGTTACATCCATGTTTGGGAGCACCTATCTGTGTGAACAGATGTTTTCAATAATGAAGCTAAACAAGAACATGCACGGATCATGCATCACCAATGAAAACCTCCACTCTGTCTTGTGGGTTGCCACAGCACAAGACGTAAAACCAGACATTGACTCGATGACCAGGGGAAAACGGCCTCAGACATCTGGGCAGAAAACAAGCAGGTGAGCAATTTCAAAACCTAAATTTCAATGTATTAAAAAAATGTTTTTAAACTTTTCTGCTTATAGTACACTTACAGTTTGTTTTGTGCTTGTTGTTATTTTCAGAACATGATTAATGCACCTTGCTAAGGCACACAGTGATGGCGCTGATGAAATTCAATGCTCTGTGCACTGATTAATGCACCAGGATGGCTTGAGATATGGTGTCTTAGGATGATGAAGGATCTTTACTTCTACTAGTCTTAGTAGTTATATCTTAATAAAAAAAAATAATGAAAAATTTGTCCCGTGACTTAGCCTATGTGTTTTTATTTTGGCCACTTATGTGATTGAGATTGACAACCCTGTTCTAGGCCAAGCGAACCACTTATTCCCTATCAATCGGTGAAAATCAAATGGGAGGAGCTGTCACCTAGACAGCATTTGGGGTAGTTTGTATTTTTTAGTTCTGTTTCCTCTCCAGCCAGAATTGACATGCACCCTGGTAGGCACTGAAACAGGTGTATAGGTGTAGTAGGCTATCCAGGAAGGACCCTCACACACACACACACACACACACACACACACACACACACACACACACACACACACACACTGCAGGTGGAATTCCTTCTAAGTGGTCCTGCCTTTCTCCTCACAGCATGATCACTGTTCTTTCTGGTCTTCACCAGAGAGCTCCTCTGTTCTTTGTTCCTCCAGTGATGGGGCCATTAATCAAACCCTGGTCACATCAGCCGCATTCAAGAATCAGTCCTCTGCATCATGGAGCCATGTAGGGAATAAATAATGGTAAACCAGTTAATATCCAGAAAAGTACACCCTCTTCTATGCAGAACTATACTGTATAACTGAACTAAATGGTGCAATAATTAATCTAGCAAAATGCCATAACGTAGGAAGATACCGCTCATTATTTCAAAAATAAATGTTTAATGCAAAATATTAGTGGCAGATTTTTAATTTAAAGAAGATTTCAGCAGAGCTGTTGTTTACAATTCCACTGTCAGATTTATATCTTACAGCGTAAAGAAAAAAGTGTAACTTGAGAGATTGGGTCTACATTATCTAATCGAAGAGGCATTACAGTGAATTACTCTTCATCGACCCTTAAAAAGCAAAGTGGCAGTTACGCGAATGGCCATCAGCTTGCATTTGCCCCTTTCCCCACTGTAGTGTGATCTCAGAGTTGGTATATTTAGTTAGGGGGTGTGGGGGGTCAAAGCCCCCCCACATTGGGGGTGTTGGGGTGAAGCCCCCCACTTTGGGGTGATGTTAGTGATGTTTCATTTCTGGACAATCAGTGATTTTTTTTCCCTAGGAAAAAAAAAATCGCTGATTTGGCTGTTCATGTAATTGGTGGTTCGCTCTTTCGTTGTCGATGAAGAGGCATTTGCTGTAATGCCTCTTCGATTAAATAATACAGACCCAAGAGATTATATCTGTTATTAGAGGAAATTGCAAAGAATGTCTGTAAAACTAATTTAATGTGTAATTGCTATGAATTACTTTATCAGAAAATGTTTGATTTATGACTTTTAGATATTTGTAGATAAGTCTCATAATCAGCTGACCTAAAACATTAAACTGCATTTGTAATGCCACGTATGGTTGCATACAAAATAAAAAAAAAATAAAAATAAAAAAAATATAAGTAATACACACAATTTAAATTGGCTAATGTTTACAGGAAATGATATCAGTGGAAGCACTAACTGTACTAATGTAAAAGTATGGAAAAATATCTTATCATTTTTATTACAAAGAAATGTTAACTGTATTGTTTAAATTCTGTTTTATCAGTTAGCAACACTATATAGATTTTTGGGCACCCAGATATGCTCACAGAAGCCTGATTTAAATTAACTTGTTCTTGCAGTAGGCCTTTGAAGGTCTGGTATCATGAATTTGCAAAGCTGACTGGTTCATTAATATAGAGCACAAACCAGTACTGGATTTTGCATCCAAGAAGTGTAAGATATTTCTCCCTTCCATGAATATTCATTGTGGCTCTTCAACAAAGACTCTGAGTGGTGTTTTTATATATATATATATAGTAATATGTATTTGTCAAATCTGGTAAATATAATCTTGCTGTCATCTGTATCCTCTAGAAAAGCAATTATTCTTCCAAAGCATTTCATTCCGATTATGTAGTGAGTCCAGAAGTAAAGTAACAGCTTTGCCTGCACAGTGATTAACTGGGTAAGCAGCTGATATAAAGATGTCAGCTGAAGGTAGTGCCTGTGTTTTAATATTGGAGCATTTTTTTTGCTTGATGACAACTGTCAACTGATGGTGGTCTTGGTTTTATTATGTTGAGTGTGCAAAGTACCATCTCCAGACCACCAAGTTTTTTTTATATATTGTTGTATAGGATTCAAAATCAGAAATCATTTCAGTTCCAACTCAGATATCATTTCATTCATATGTTTTAATTCTTTGGATGTGCATATACTTCAATGTGGTTAAAAGCATGATTGTATATATATATATATATATATATATATATATATATATATATATATATATATATATGTTTGTTTTAATATTTATAATGTCTGCTCTTATCTACTACCATTTCAGGGTCACAGATGTAGGATATATTTTGACCTATTCAATTCACTTTATACTTAATTATAAATATAATTATTTTCATAGGTTTTAGAATTCACGTTCTATGCCTTCTGCATTGCTAGCATTTTGGAAGCAAAAGTAAATGAAAACGCAAAGCTGTAGCTAGGGTGGGTTGAAGGTGATGTGCCTGGGTTCCAGCACTTGGGGAGCATGATTGGCACACTACATGAAGTGCCAGAAAATCCGTACAACTCAGTATGATTCCCATAATCCTTTGCTGTAATGGTGCTACAGAGCTGGGAAGCAGTAAAAAAGAGCATCATTCTAGCTCTTAGCCTTTTTTAGGTCTTTAACTCCAAAGTTTTGTTTTTTTGGGGGGGGGGTCAATCTGTAGATGAGTTGGGATGCTGATTCAGATAACGCCCAGGGTACCTGCTACCCTTGCTATAGCTAGATAAATATGTATGAATTTAAACATCTGCTGTCTCTAAACAGATTTATTTACAGTTAAAGAAAGTTGTCCAGCAAATGTGAAAGTTTTGTGAGGAGATAAATGGAGGATAAGAAGAAAACTATACAGGTGTTCCAGTGTTAGCTTCTTTTTGGAGACTGCTGTTTCCAAGATGGTTAGTTTTGTAGGAATGGAGACAATATGAGTGACAGTGAGAGTAAATGACAGTGTAAATGGAGTTTTACAAGTGACAGTGCAATAATAAATACACATAAATGGATGTCATCAATTTTACTGAATATCATTTCTCTGAAAGACTACTCACTGTAGGAGTTTACTGAACTCACACTTCACTGAAAAATCAATTTGCATTACAACAATTTAAAGGAAAGCATAGAAGTCTGTAGCAATCAGTTCTGGTGGGATTTATATTATTGTACCTACAGAGCCGCCTTAACAGCATTATCGGCTTCTGGGCAAAGCAGTGCACTGGGGCCCCTACTTACACAACTACTCCCAGGATTAAAAATGAAAATGGCCAATAAAATTAAACATATATTTATTGATGCTCTCAACAAAATCAGTGTTCAAACATTAAGAAACATGATGTACAGCAAAGATTAGTCAACACAGACATCTGAACAATATAACATGAGTCTTGGAAAACACAAAATTTTCAACAAATTAATGATATTACAATTAGCAAACCACATAGATGGCATAGTATGAAATTATTATGATGTAGTTATTATTAATAAAGTGTTCAAAATAAACATTTGCAAAATTTTCTTTGCACAGGGATCACTTCAGTGGCTCTGCTGGACAGAGGCACAGGGAACTAATCTAACGGGGTGGTGAAAGCCAACACATTCTGGCTAGGCTTATAAATGCCTTTGGGCAGATAACCTAGTACCTACCTATGAACTTATTGAAATTGTTTGATAATTGAATTAAAGTCAGTTTTCTTGAGGATGTAATTTTCCATACATATAAGTGAAAGCCAGTTCAAACAGTGCTGGCCCAAGTTGCTGCAAAGCTGACTATTTACAAGTTTCAGTCTTAAAAATGAACGTTCTCCTGCACATTTGGTAACCATTGTGCCCAGGAATACTCTGAGTATAATTTCAACATGTACAATGCAGGGAGAGTCTCACAGTTTTCACCTACAAAAATGTGAGCTTGAGAGGAACGCATTCATTTAAAAGGTTGGCATAATCAAGGTCTTTGTGATACACATTAGCCAGATTTTCACACTTTTCATTTAGCTCATCAGAACCAATTGTTTTCAATCCACTGAGAAAGGAAAACAGATTCACAATCAATAAGCGTCTGCACATTTTGTCAGCTCAAAGATAAGAGAGTCCAGAATAGAAAGGTAGGTTTCTGCCTTGAATGTTTCGCTTTTAGTGAGAAGTACCTCTTGTTCTGATCTATCATATCTAGTAAAACGCACACTTCAATTTTGTTCCCATTTTTTCATACACCTAAAATCTAAATTGGGTCACTTACTCCTGGCTTTTAATTCATATTCACTAAATTTGCCTCTAATTTCCTGAAGACAGGTTTTCAGAGGCCCAAAAAGATTCATGTCAACAAGTATGTTCAAATCCTCTGATGGAGGACATTACTTGTTTTGTTCACTTTTCAAGAATGTCATTCCAATGAATTGTCAGAAAGATGACTTCCAGGTTCTCCATTTTCTCACTCAGTCCTTCTGCCTCTAGCCTTGTGTTTACTTCTCATTCAGTGTCAGCTGATACAGAATCCAGTACGTTTAATTTTCTCAAAACCCCCATAAAGAGCATGAATAGCATCAAAATGTGACAACCACCTCGTGTCAGACAGATGCTTGACCAAAACATCTTTTCCTAAAGATGATGCCAGAACATTCCATCGATGTGTAGAAGCAGTGAAAAAAGAATACAGGCACTGAACAAAGTCAATGAATTTTACAGTCTGTAGACGACACTCTGCCATTTTTACTCCCACCAAGTTCAGGCTATGTCCAGCACAGGGGACATAGATGGTGAACTCATTCAGTTGATGAATCCATTCTTACAATCCAGTATAGCGTCCAGATATATTTGAGACATTATCAAATGACTGGCCATTGCAGTTTGATAGTGGAATTTTGTTTTCATTAATGAAATCTACAACAGAGCCTACTAGATTCTTTTCTCCATAAAAAAGATGGGGATTAATTTAATGAAATGTTCCACAAGCTCACATCCTCAAAAGTACCGGACAGTAAATGTCAGTTGATCAGTGTGTGTCAGATGTCCTGAGTGGAATCCACACTTATTGAGTAATAATTTGACTCTTTTATTTCTTCAAGAATAGTACAAAAAACATGTCCACTGATAAATATGATGGGTTCCCATTTCCACGATTTCCATACAGTTTGAGATGTTCTTCTAAAAAAGGGTCATATTCACTCAACAGCTCTAGAATACCTAAATAGTTTCCATTTTTTGCTGACCCAGTAATTTGATTTTCTCCATGAAATGGCAAACCTCTAGAAGCAAGAAAGTGAATTACAGAAACCACACATGTCAACACTTTATGGTAGTACTCCTGCTCTGACCAATGATCTTCAAGTAACAAAATCTACACTTTCAGCTTCATGTCGGATCAAATATTTCATCATGCACTTACGATGTTCTTCTCTATTTTCATGTTCTACAATAACACTGCTGTGTTTCCAGTCATTAAATCTTGATGTAGCAAAGGGGGGACTCTGTCTTGAACAACAGATGACATACAAAGCAGTACAAACAACATTGGGAAGGTGAGTAGTCATTCACATTTTACACATTCACCATTCCACAGCTGATGTTTGAACACATTCTTTGATAAATACCTTGTCTGAGTATTTTCTCCTCCAACTCCTTTATACAGTTTGCATGGGTTTGAAAAGTTGCTGTCATGATTCTGACATGATGACAGCCCACTACGAATCCCGTAATTCACTGCATTAGTATCGTTAATGTTCTATAGCCCCACATCTGTGTCTCGGATCAGAACTTCCTTTAATGTTACAGATTTGGATATTTCCTCTTGTGGAATATCCCCAGCAGTAGGAACAGGTGATGCCATTGGTATGTCTGCTGGAATTGGGTGAGTGGATGCAGGAGTGGATGTAGATGTATATGCTATATTTGAAGGAGCAGTAATAGTGGTTTATTTCATTGTACCTGGGGTCAACCAGGATGTTAATTTTGGAAAATTATACATTTTCTTCTTCTCCTCTGCAGCTCTTTTTTGTCTTCTGCGCTCCAGTCAAAACACTATGTTTCATTTCTGCCCTATAGGATTATTCACCAATATTCGAAAAAAAAAATGAAAAAATTAAAACACAGTTTAGTACGGTTTCAATTATAGAAAGTGTAGGTCAATGGGAAAAGTAAACAACTTCAAAATGTTGTTTGTACAATAGTGGTCCATTACTATGACTACCTACAAGGAGGACCGATCCACAAATATGACCACAAAAGTGGCTGCACTTGTTAAAAAATTACAATCAAAATTTAAATATATATATATATATATATATATATATATATGTGTGTGTGTGTGTGTGTGTGTGTGTGTGTGTGTGATTTTTAAAGGAGCGGCAAAGGTATTTAACTTTACAGCTCGTGTACAGTAGATAGTCGATTATCTGAACTAATTGGGACTTAGGGTAGTTTGGATAATGAAACTGTTCAGATAATCAAACATATATGCATGCATCCATGCGGACTATCCCGGTCAACAAATGTAAAATAAAAATAAAAAATAAAATAAATATAATTGAACTGGATAAAAAACAGTTGCAGCAAACATTCTACATATTGGGGGAGTAGAACCCTCATTCTGCATTAAAAGCAAGTATACTATCTGTTGTGCTACTAACAATGCTTTTAAATACTTTAGCGCAATAGTTATATCATTTGCTAAACAACACTTGCACATTGTAAACAGACTTGGCATAAGCAGCACTAAACTTCACTTCCCCCTGAAGCTCTCAGCTCTTTGTAAAATGCTCTTGACACTCACATTCTTGTAAAATTCACTTGACACTCACCCATATCTCTCAACTTTGTAGCACAAGAAATCTGGAAAAAGCCAAAATTTATTGGGGGAGGAGACAAAAGTCCAAAACCAGGGACGCATTTTAAATATTGCTTGTATAATCTCAGAAAGTTGCTAGAATAAAAGATTTGGTGTTACCATGCATTTTCTGAAAAAAATAGGAAGACCGAAACTTAAATGGTTGTCATTACTCTAGTTAGTGAATTCAGTCCTCACTGATTCGCTAAAAACCTAAAAATTTTAAGAGTAACAGACCAAAAGTATGAGCAAAAAATTCCAAACATTCTGTGAAAATGTGGACAGTTGAGAGCTGTGCACTCATCTCCTTGAAACATATGTGGTGACAGGGGTAGAGAATTCAGGTTCTTGTACCTAAGTTACATTGTTTAAGCTTGAGCAAATTAACACTAACCACCAGTTATCCCTAATTGGGACATTTCACACACACACACACACACACACACACACACACACACACACACACACACACACACACACACACACACACATACACACACACAATCCAGACAACACTTATTTACACATAAACACACATACACACACAATCCAGATGACGCTGACTTGTTGAAGTGGAACTGTGGAAGCAGCAAGGCAACAATGAATGGAAAACTAAGTTTGGCAACAAACTAAGTTGTCCAGTGACATCTTCAAGAGGGGTTAGATTGATAGTAATGGGAGTTAGGTGGGCTGGGGAGATGAAAGGGTTAAATAGAGGGAGGAATGATTGGGAGGAAAGGTGGTAAGGGTGGGGAGGAGCTTAAGGGGTTTAGACAAGTATAGCTGGGCAAGTAATCACATTTTGGCGTGAACTTGCTACAGCAGGCTCTCGTCCATGATGACCTGAAGAGAAGAGTGGTCTGGTATGCCTTAGTGCGGTGGGGTTGATGGTGAGGTGGAGAATTTGGCAGGTTTGAGGTGAGTAATTTAGTAATGTTAATAAAAAAAAATGGTGGGTGGGCTTTGGTATTTTGGGGGTATTGTGCTTGCTGCAGTTAATTGACATGGGGGTTGTTGGGTGTCTACATGAAGTGCAGGCTTGAAATGAGGTAGCCATAAATGTTTTGAGATGTGAGCTTCAGGGAGAGTGTAGTGGGTTTTGTGGGGGGGGGGGGTCACTAGTGTCAGAAATAAAATAGTTGCTTGGTATTTAAAAAAAAAAAAAAAAAAAAAAAACAGAGGAAGATGATCCTGTTTTCCCTATTGGGAGTTGCGGATTGGATCTTCATGGACGTGCCTTGCGGCTGTTTTGTTTGTTCACAGTTTCGTGGGTTTTCCCTGGTGCTTTGGTTGCTTGCCTGGGTGGTTCATTGTTTCGCGGGCTTTCCTTTCATTTGCCTGATGTACCGGATGATCACAGGTTTCACGGGCTCAGAAACATGGTTGCCCTCTGCGTGTGTGCGGGGGAGCCGGGGCAACACTTGGGCCTGAGGGGTGGGGGGAAGTGATTTGATTTGCTCCATCAGTTGCATTGCTTTGAAATCACCAACTCAGTTTTTATCATATATGATTGTGAATCCTCTATACATTTAAATGGTTTTGTTTATAAACACGACCATATGCTTTGAACTATCCAAGTCTCTTTTCTCATGTATAACAGGCAGCAATCTGTTTAAAACATAAATTCATGGGTGTATGTAATTGAAGGTCCGAGTTGCTGCTGTTGCCAATATGTATCAGCATAGTTACAGTGTTATGCTAATTATAATGACTGAGAAAATTCTAGTTCTTCAAGATGTAAATTTCTTTCATAAATTTCTCATGAAATGGAAGCACAACAGAAGTTTTATTGTTTCATTGTGGTGGTAAAGCACCTATAACTTTTGATTGTTACTTATGTTTGGGACAAGTTTCATGGTTTTCTGTCTAGGAAAAGGACTTGTTGTTAGTGTGGTACCTTGAGAGGAATCTTGAAGGATGATGGGTCAAGCAGCTGCTTGTCGTCCTGGGGTCTGTAGCATAATAAGAACAGTACAGCTCCTGATGTGTTTTCATTTTCTCTCTCTCTCTCTCTCTCTGGTGAACTGTGGAAATCTAGGTATGCTATGCTCGTTATTTGATCCCTCAGACTTTTCAGGTTGTGGCTGAGGAGTCTTCAGTGCGAAATTGATTGAAGGAGTGATGATGTTTGATTGGGGGATAGTTCGGTTGCGGCTGGAGTCCTCGCTGCTTGTCAGTCCAAGGGAGCTCTGGAGGTCTTGCACTGTGATGGCCAATGAGTGTAGCCTAATGACAGTTGTACAGTCCGGTGATGTCCTCACATTTTAAACAAATGTGCATATGTCTGGAGCCATGGGGTTGCTAGGGAAGTGTGGATGACAAACTCTTTGGCACAGGTAGTTTTGGGGAGGCTGAGACGACCACAAATTTTCCTTTTGTGGGCTTTAGGTGGATACTCCAGGGTTTGCTGAGTTAATGGGGTAGTCTGCACATGCGTGGGGGCAGTGACGGAAGTGTGCCTGAAAGACTTTAAAAAACAACCCGATTATAGCTATCGGTTCGGGTATTTATGTGGGCTATGAGGCCACAAGGAAGTTTTGTTTCTTGCCACTCAGGTATGCAGGAACTTAAAAAAAAATGGAGGGGACTTTCCTATCTCAGTTGTACAACAGCGTTCTTGCTGCATTATCGTGCAGGGCTGGATTGCTTCTGTTGGCGACAAGTCGCAGATACAATATAATACAGCTATGACTGAAAACTGTGCTGTGATGTAATTTATAGGGATTTCACTTCAGCATTTGACAGGATCATACACATAACTGTTCTATACAATAAGGCAACTAAGCTTTTATATCCTTTCCATAAGATGGATAGGGGAAGACTTGGAATGGAGTTTAGGACTTTATTTGCATGTGTTTATGGCAGGGATATAGTGGTGAATGGCAATGCTGACATTGGAATGGTTTGGAGGTAACAGGACATGTTGTTGTGTGTTGTGTGAGTGGCAGCATGTTAGGCTTCTTGCTGCCCTAATAGGTGAGGGGGGCGATATGAATAAATGAGACATTTGAGCATCATGCTTCATATCTTTCAGGAAAGATAGTACTTCTATGACGGTTTTGGTCTCATGTTACTGCTACTGATCTCAGTTTGCCAGACAGAATAGGGAAATGAGTATAACTAATTAGTAAGGAGATGAAAACAAGGATACAGGGGAAGAAGTAACATTCTTGTTGAAAGAGGACATAACTGGAGATAAAATGAAAAGTAAGCCTTATAGGGGGAAAGGGATATGGGTGAGGAGTGAAGCCCAGAAATTAAATTATGAAGAGGCTAGACAAAGGCAACTGTGGCTATAATTAGTAACTACAGAATTTTTAAACTATCTGCAGCTCTCTCTCTCTCTCTCTCTCTCTCTCTCTATTTGTCTCTTTCTGCCTCTACACATAACCATATTGGGTAGTAAATGTATTTGTAGTTGTAATGCAACATTTACAGAAATGTGAAAAATTTGTGAATAGGCATGGGTAGATATTGACAATATAAACTTACTGAAAGTTGACTGAAATAACCAAATTATCATTTGCAATATATAAAGCAGTGCTGAGGGGTTGAGAGTAAACTGGTACACTTAGTTCAAATTATACTAATCAAGGTTCCTCAATTACAATGATGTACATGAAAGTCAGACTGCAAAGTGAGATGCAAATCATACCTTGCAACCTCCTAGTGCAAGAAATCTGGACAAAACCTGACATAATCGGGGTGGTGGGGGGCATAGACCCAAATTGGACCATATTTTAAATATTGTTTTATAAAATTTGAAACCCTATATCAGCAGGCATATGTTAAACAGATCTATTACCACATGTAGAATGAAGCTCTGTAGCAATATAATAGCTATGACTGGAAAATTGTGCTGTGAGGCAATTTACATGGATTTCACTTCAATATTTGCTAGGGTAATACACATAACACTGTTCAGTAAAATTAGCACACCTAGGTTGAGGTATTCTCGATAAGATGGGTAGCTGCATAGCTGACAAATGGGATGTGGCAAGTATCATTCAGCAACTCGACAGATGAAATCCTTGGTTATAGTCAAGGTCCCCACAGGGCTCTGTCCTAGGCCCTTACTTTAGATGGTATCTTTGGAGTTTTGATATGCAGGGTTTGTAAAGTGTATTTGTGTGCAAATGCAGGCTTATGGGGGTGCTGAAGGCAACCCTGGCAATTTCTCCCTCATTTGTTTTTGATCTTCTATGGCAGAGGATTCTGCGAAAGGGGATGTTACCCCTAGGGTTGGGAAGGTGTGTTTAGTCAAATTTAGCTATGCCCCCTGGGATTTGTCACAGTTAAGATGCTTGGGACAAATTAGTGGTTACCCACTCATCAAGGTCGCGTTTGGTGTGGGCAACAACATACCATCACATACTAACAGCTTTAATTGGGAAATTTAAGCAGGTTAATAACAAAAAAAAGGGGGGGGGTAGAAGGGGAGGCTTAAGTCATAATTACATTGAAGAATGTTGGCTTAAGGGGTATGTGGGTGGGTCTCCTTGATGGCATGCAGGTTAAAACATTATTGTTTGTTGCAGCGAATTTACAGTTTATTTTCTTTTACAGATCCATGCCAAAGGTGCTCACAGGAGACATTGTGCCAGTGGCTGAAGTAATGAGCAATGAGGTCATAAAGGATGTGCGTAGAGTCACAGTTGCATATCTGAAGATGTTGGAGGCACCAAATTTGAGGCTGGGATGATAATGAGTCTGCATTCCCCAGTGGCTGAAGGAGGTGGATTGCACAGGTGATGCATGCTGCATGAGGTGTTTGTGGAATTGGAAGATGTAAGCAGTCAGGGTCTGAAGGGGGAGTTTGGAGAGTAATGGAATTGACAGGATGGATATTATGGTCCTGATTGTATCAGTTACAGAAGGCATGCTAGTCACTAGAGAGGTATAATGGGGCCACAGAGTGTGGTTAGAAGTGAACTATGGTTAGTGGTTTCTTGAAGTGGATGTTTTGGTGATAAAGTGGGGTCAAGGGTAATCCTTATTAATTTTAGTTGCATTAAGGCGCACTTTCTTTACATTAAGGTAAGTTTCAATGCTGGCAGGTTAAGGCATGGGGTTGATGATGGTGATCTATTGTAATTTACAGGTGATGGGTACACTGAATGATGTTTGGCTTAATCCTTCCCTTATGGCAGGTAGTTGGTGAATTAGTTTGGGTAGTTGGAAGGTGGAACAGCCTGGTCAGGCTGGTTGGCGGAGAAGAAGAACAGGCTTACCCACTTCTGTTCCCCCTCTGGTGTCTGGATGTTCATTTCATGGAATTGGGGGAAAGAAAAATGAGCAGCTGGAGGAAACTTGCTAGATAGGTAAGCAAGCGGAGGTAAGGATGCTACTTATTTGGTTGGAAGATAAGTCAAGGAATGGTGTATGAAGTGAGATGGGACGCTGCTTCATATGAGTAAGATTATGCCATCCTGAATTATTTGGTTGGATGGGCAATTCAATAAATGGGATATGAAGTGAGTCTGGGACGCTGCTTCATAAGTAAAGTAAGCGAGCAAAGATATGGATGCTGCTTACTGGGCAGGATGGGTAGGTACACTGTCCTGATTAACATTACAAGGATGTTTATGCTGTGTGGGATATGAAGTGAGTCTGGGATGCAGCTTCATAAGTAAAGTAAGCAAGCAAAGGTATGGACGCTACTTACTGGGCAGGATGAGTAGAACCGCTGTCCTGATTAACATTACAGAGATGTTTATGCTGTGTTTAGAATCAAATATACTGTCCAATTGTAATTAATTTTGGTGACCAAAGCTATGTTATTGAAGTTTAAGAAATGTTGTCAAATGTCATTCGGTGTGATGTGTTTATTGAAGGGGACCTGGAAAAATGAAGTTTGGCAACAAACTAAGTTGTCCAGGGACATCTTCAAGAGGGGTTAGATTGATAGTAATGGGAGTTACGTGGGCTGGAGAGATGAAAGGGTTAAATAGAGGGGGGAAGGATTGGGAGGAAATGAGGTAAGGGTGGGGAGGAGCTTAAGGGGTTTAGACAAGTGTAGCTGAGCAAGTAATCACACTTTGGCATGAACTTGCTACCCACCCTCCCTCCTTTTTTGTGGGTGGTTTGGTGGGGATTGTGGTCATATTATCAGTCAAGGTAGGCAGAGAAGAGGGACAGTCTTACCCTATTCTGTTCCCCCTCTGGTGTCTGGATGTTCATTTCATGGAATTGGGGGAAAGAAAAATGAGCAGCTGGAGGAAGCTTGCTGGACAGGTAAGCAAGCAGAGGTAAGGATGCTGCTTATTTGGTTGGAGGGTAAGTCAATGACGGGTGTATGAAGTGAGATGGGGCACTGCTTCATATGAGTAAGATTATGGCATCCTAAATTATTTGATTGGCTGGACAATTCAATAAATGGGATATGAAGTGAGTCTGGGACACTGCTTCATAAGTAAAGCAAGCGAGCAAAGGTATGGATGCTGCTTACTGGGCAGGATGAGTAGGTACACTGTCCTGATTAACATTACAAGGATGTTTATGCTTTGTGAGATATGAAGTGAGTCTGGGATGCTGCTTCATAAGTAAAGTAAGCAAGCAAAGGTATGGATGCTGCTTACTGGAAAGGATGAGTAGGTATGCTGTCCTGATTAACAATACAATGATGCTTATGCTGTATTTAGAATCAACTATACTGTCAAATTGTAAATAATTTTGGTGACCAAAGCTATGTTAATGAAGTTTAATAAAGGTCGCCAAATGTCATTCAGTGTGATGTGTTTACTGAAGGGGACCTGGACAAATTAAATTCCACGTGGTAGGAAGAACAGGTGACACAGATGCAACTACCTGGAAGGCTGTGTTTGGATAACTGACATTTTGGATGATAGCCATTCTACTATACAACTCTTTTTAATGTTCATAATTTTTATAATTCTTCAAATATTTATAATTTAGTATAGTGAGTATTTATTTATTTACTGACAGCAAGTCACAACATGCATAGATTAGCATAGCACCCTTATGCTCATGGGCTATCCGGTCAACTGCCCAGTGTGCCCATGAATTAAGATGGCACTGTGTACCAACAATGATTCACTATGCCACGAAAGGAGATACTGCCAGCCCAGCTCTGCAGTTTTGTAAACGATTATATGTCATTTGTGAATATCAACATGATTTTTATAGAAGTGCGACAAACAAAGATACTGCCAGCACAGCTGTCTGGAATTTTGTAAATGGTTATGTGTCATTTCTGAATGTCAACATGCATCGTGTAAGATGCTTGTGTTACAACCTTATTAGAACTGTATGTTATGTGTATATCAAACTATTTTTGTACAGATTTGTGTGTTAAAAAGGATTTGTAAAGTACCGAGCTTAAAGATGTATCCACAGAGTTCCCTGCTGGAAAAGAACAGAAATGTACATACACTACTGTAACTGTTTAAATCTACATATTTTAATAGGTGAAATTGGAACACAGAATGTTAACTTGCAAAACGTCAAAAAAATAGTTGAAATTAAATTACTTTATGGCTGGGCCATAAAAAAGATGTTATCTTTGAGTTTCCGTGTAACAGGAGACATAATGTCTGTACTAGAGACGTTTTTGTATTGTCTTTAAATGTGGAGAAATGTAAATTATTTTATGACTTCCACCATTTAACAAAAGATCTGAGGTCTATGCATTTTCACAGGTACATGCTAAATGCTGTCACCTGGTATCAATGGTTGTTTTGAGTCTGGGAACTGAAGTCAGATGACAGAAATTGATGTCATTCTTCAAGCTATCCCAGCAGTAATATTTCAGATATTAATTTAATAACTCTCTGAGGGACAGACTGAATATTCTGTGATTTGCCTTTGGCCTGACAACATCAGCTGGAAGATCCACTCACCACATCTGTTTTGCTTGCTCTGTAAGTAAGTTACTAGGGTAGAGTAATTATTTTAGATACAGTCAGAAATATAGCAATGCTTAATTTAGATGTTCTTCTTTATTTGTTTGAAACTGTCCTGCAATGTGTGGTGCTGCGGTAACGTTGTCGCCTCACAGTTAGATGTTGCCCGTTCGATTCTCAGGGCGTCTTCTGTGTGGCGACATGCGTGAATGGGCGTTCCTTCATTGAAGGTTGTGTGTTAGGCCTGGCAAGCCAGCACATAAAACTCTTCTGCCAATCATTAGCGGACCGGAGTTCCGCTGTGGCGACCCCTAACTGGGAAAAGCCGAAAGAGACAAACTGTGATTTTGAACTCTGATGTTACTGTGATTATATAATGAGTATTTTCTTGTAGTTTTATTATTTGTTATTAAATATATTTAAACATTTCATTGTGGCTGATCTGTCTAGATATATTTAAGTCCCAAGAGTACTTGCATATTTATTTGGTGACACTGTGGGCCACTCCTAATAGCCTTGCTCTTGGTCAAACTACCATTTGTATTGATAGTAACATTACACAGTAAGATTGGATACCCTTTCCTAAGGGCCTTAAAGTAGCTGATAAGAACATGGCTGGTGGCAGTGATAAGTACCTTATAGTCTGGGCAGAAGGGGGCATAGCTAGTAAACCTGTGTCAGCCTTGCCCAGGTGTGTGTGTGTGTGTGTGTGTGTGTGTGTGTGTGTGTGTGTGTGTGTGTGTGTGTGTGTGTGTGTGTGTATAAATCAAACCTCAAAGTGTGGGGGTGACAGATAGTTGGTCAGGGACATGAAGCACTGACTGGACAGAGACAGAGTGCAGCAGGACTTGGTTTGGACACATAGCTGAGATCTCAACCCTATAGCTGTGCAAGCGGGGAGTCTTACTGGGGATCTGGAGAAAGAGGGAGAAACTAGCCCCGACTCTGTCTGTGTGATCTTAAGGGAAATTGCACTTGATACAGAGAGCTGCATCTGGAAATAATGTGTGTGTACCTGTCATCCTCCCAATGTACATCCTCCACTGTTGCCAGTTGTGAGGATTTAGGCTTCTTGATTACTGAGCCAGTGGTGGGACATCACGCACTATATGTAGTCTTTTTTTATTATTTATTTGCACATTTAGGACCATGGGGTCAGTATATTTAAGTAGGGGTCTTGGGTGCAGAATGGATTGCCTTCTGCAAAAAAGCACCCTTTCCAGGTTCCTTTGCTCTATTTAAAGTTTGCTATCAATTGGTATTCAGCAAAATTACTTGTTAGTGAAATGGCTGTTTGAGAAATTTGTCATATTGAGTTTTCTACTGACATTCACTAAAAATACATATAACTCCCATATTCAGAGGTGGAAGAAGAAAAGGCTTGGATATACAAAATTCTACAAGAAATTTCTCAACATCATCAAAAACAGTATGTTAAAAAAGTAGAAAAAAACAATCTTACATTTAATTTGTTCTCTTTAACAGAAACTTAACAGTGCCTCATTTTCAATTTATTTAATACTTCTAATAAGATATTCCAGCATACTGATATCCTCGGTTTATATGCAGTTATATGATAGCTTCTAATTCATAGTAACACGTATTTAGTGTTTTGCGTAGTCAACACTCTACCTATAGAAAAATTCTAGATACTTGGCACATCTTATACTTGTTAGCTCCGAACGTAATCTATGCTCTAAGTATGATGTGCACATCAGATCTTTGTATAGATAATTTATTCCTTATATTTGTATGTGTGCCACTGCCAGATTTCATCTTATCAACAACTTATGTGCATAGCTCTTAGTACCATTTAAAAGTAATTCATTACTGAAAAATTGCTCTTCTGATTCCATGCCCTTAACTATTTTAAAGTCATTTGTTCTGCTATATCCAATTTATCTTAATCAGTGTTATGTGGCATCCAAAGCTTATCCAGTTTTTCAACTGGCATAATGTTCTTGTTTTATTTATTTGTTTTTTATTTTTACCAAGACAGTCTGGCTGAGATAAGTAGCCTGTGTTCAATGGAGATAAGCTCCACAAATATTTACAGTATAAAAGCAAATGCAAAACTTATGTGTACATTAACATCGGGATAAAATACAGTTGGATTACAACACAATGTGCATATACAAAGCTTAAGGATGAAAATGTATCGCAGTACAATACAAGTGTGTACACCACAAGATGAGAGCATATGAGTAATATATGCACTAGTGCAAAATTCACTAAAGCTATTGTAACAATAACACATAGATGTGCAACAAACAGGTAGACAGCAATAGACAGTGCATTTTCATGGTTCAACTGTGACTAATGCTGACAGCTTTCCTACCTGTCCATTTTGGTCAACAGGAAAGTTGTCAACAGTGGTGAGAGATCGCTACAATAACAGGGTTGGAGAATTTGCCTTTTCCCTAATATTGTGCAGTCTCAGACTTGGTATATATATATATATATATATATATATATATATATATATATATATATATATATATATATTTATATCCTTACAATCTTCACAAATAAGTTACACGCAGCCACAAAACTTGCCAACATTAATCCAGTAAGCAGATGATTTCTCACTAATTTGCTCAGCTCCCACAATACCTTCTCTTCTAAAAAATCTCAGCAAGCCTTCTTGGACATTGAAAATTTCCTTAAACAATATCAGCTCATACTTAACCTATCCAAAATCAAATTAATCAATTTCTCCAATGGCAAAAAATCTCCCAACCTTATCTCCATCATCTTTTCTTCTAACAATACCCGTATCGAGCTCGTTGACTCAACTAAACTAATGGATGTAACTATAGACAAGGACTTTAAACTTGATAGACACCTTGACACAGTTATTAAGAAGGTGCACTTTAAAGTAGGTTCCCTTTACAGGATAGTTCTTCTTTACAGATTCCACCCATCATGCCATCAGTAGGACCCACATACTGTCTAGTGTACATTATGCCTCATCCATTTTTACAAATCTAAGAAAATCAGACTTAACCAAACTGGAATCCTGCTACCATAAAATAGCTAGATTTGCAGCTAACAACCCAACCAAGACCCATCACTGCACCTCACTGCACCATCTTAACTGGCTTGAGCTTCTCAACCAGCTAAACTACAACCAATTACTACTAACTCACTCCACCCTCCTCCACCCAGACAACTGCCCAGCTATTAGCAATATTATCCATCCTTACTCAAGCACTATGTCCTTTAGGTCATCCAATAAAACTCTCTTAAAGGTCAGTCACTCTAATAACACATATGGTAACTCCCTATTCTCCCATAAAGTTGCTAAGATCTGAAACAACATACCTCAAAACATTCTCAATACCAAAAGCACATCCAAATTCAAACAACTACTAAAGGAACACGTCAAACTAACATGGCAATGCCCCTGTAGTAGGCCTGACTAATCTCTGCTTGTACTTCCCTATAAGGATCCTTCCCCTAAAAGTCCTTACCTCTTCCTCCTTTCACTACATTTCAGTGTCTTCATCTACTAACACCCTCTGCTATTACCAATCCACTGCTATACTCTCCCACTTATGACCCTATCCAATATCCCCTCTCACCTTCTTAGCAGCTTTCATAGCGGGACCTTAGCCCTGCATGCTATCCTCCAGCCTCAGTCTATATTTCCTAATGTAACCTCACTGGACATTACACATTGCTTTCTACCATATTTTTAAGCTACAGCTACTCTCATGTTATATCCATTAACTTAACCTGTTAAAGTCTAAACTACTAACCTTCCTGTTATGCCACTACATACCTTTCTTGACATACCAGTGATTATAATGCCTTCCTATAATTCTGTGAATCAACATTCATGAAATTCTAACACCAGGTATTAAGACTGCAAACTGTGTGTAGTCCCATCATATTTACACTATATGTCTGTTTATAACTTAGCTAGTTTCCTAAGTACACTATATATATATCACTGTGTGTGTGTGTGTGTGTGTGTGTGTGTGTGTGTGTGTGTGTGTGTGTGGGTGTATGTATATATATATATATATATATATATATATATATATATATATATATATATATATTCACTTTATAATCTCAAAAGACTGAAATCTCGAATTTCAGTATCTTGAGACTATAAAGCCAAAAATTCAAAATACCGAAACCCCAAAAGCAAGAAATTCAAAATCGCAACTTTTAAATACACCCTTCACCACACAAACAAACAGATATACACCTTCCTGGCCACACTACAACAAACAAACAAAACACACACAAATACAACAACACAAATATATGGACCTACCCTACATATAAGCGGGGGGGCAAGCCCCCCTGCACCCCCCACACCACCGCTAATTATATACACTAACTCTGAGGTCGCACTAAAAAGACAAAGACAATAAACCCATCACTAAACACTCTACTTTCCATCACACAAACACACATCACATATGTACAAATGCCACCATTCTCAACACTCACACACTCACACCCTTACCTACATACCGTAACCTACACCTACAACTTCCCAACACACTAACATACACTAAAATCCCTACTCAAAACCCTTAAAAAATAAACACTTATGAATCTCCAGCTATCCATTAACACAGCGCACCACCACAACCACTGATTTGATATTTCCGGATTCGGTTATGTGGACTTTCACAACTGGGCTTTCGATATTTTAGTCTCGAGATACTGAAATTTGAGATTTCAGTATTGTGAGATAGTGAAGTGCACATATATATATATATATATATATATATATATATGTATATTTATATATATATATATATATATATATATATATATATATATATATATATATATATATGTATATTTATATATTGTTACTCTTGTTAACTTCATGAATATTACTAAATTGTATAAGAATTCTTATATGTGCATGTTTATCAAAATACTTGTGTAAACTTTTTTATATGTTCAACTTTGTCAACTCTTGTGTATATTTTTTCTGTAAACATTGTAACTGTGTAGCCTTTCTCCCCAGGCCTCCACTGAAAAAGGGTCTGCTTAGACCCAGTCAGACTTTGCTGGTAAAGAAATGGAAAGTAAATAAATAAAATATATACATAATTAGTGGGGATGAAGGGGAACTTTCCCACCTATAAAAGCATTCTTTCTTTATTTGCATGTTTCAAGATTACACCACAGAGTGTGCACTGTGGGAGGTTGTTGTGTTTTTTTTTTCAGTTTTTTTTTTTTGGCTGTCATTTTTCATGTTGATGTTTTTGTGTTTTTTTCTGTTTTTAGGTAGACCCATTTTGATGTGTTGTAATTTGGAAGATGTTCTAGTTTATTTTTAGGCAGTGTTGGGTTTTAAATAAGTGTTGCTTTAGTTGAATTATAAATTTTGCAGCAGATGTTTCTGTTCTTTTTTTGCTCAAATTTTTTATTTGATTTTCGAATAACAATTTAGAAAACCAAATAAATTACAATTTGATGGCAAATAATCATAAACTATGTACAACTTTTACAAAGGCCTCAGGCAGAAGAAATGGGAATAGCAAAAAATGTAAACAATAAAAGAGGTTATACAATATTCAAATAGTTCTTGCTTCTAGATTGATCAATTAGATGGAGTAGTGTCTGGATTCATTGTCTTAATCAGTGAGAAAACCTTTTCCCAAGGATTATTAATCCATTTTCTAGGATAAATTCTTAGTTCTTTTACTTTTATTTCCATTGATGCTACTTCGTCCAGTATAGTCATGAAGTCTTCAACAGTTGTAATGGAGGGTGACATCCATCTTCTTGTAATGCATTTTTTGGCTACTGCCAAAATTTCCAAAGAAGATATTTATTTTTGTTATTCATTATAATGGAATCATTTATATTCAAAAAAATCAAAGATTCTCATAATATAAAGGAATCACTAAAGATAGCCTGAAGGGAATTCCCAATGTCTTCCCAAAATTTTTTAATGAAAGAACATTTATAAAAGATATTACATTTTAAAGAGCATCTCCAACATGTTACCTCTTTAGAAAGATTAAATTTGGCAATTATATTAGGGGTGTAAAATGCTCTTTGCAAAAATTTCCAGGAGAAAATTCTCCATATTTGTAAATTATAAGTTAATTTAATGGAATGTAGGAGGTTAGCTTTATTTTCAGAAGTTAAAGTTAATGTATAATACCTGGTAATAAAGTTCCAAAATTTCTGATTAGGAGTGGTTTTATATTTAATTATGACTTTATAGAGTTTTGAAATTAAATTTTTCCATATAAGTTCTCCATGTAGTATTTCATGCATAAGAGTTATAAATTTAGGTATGGATGTAAAGAACGAGTTCTTTATTGTTCTGCATAAATCTTGAGTAAATGGAAATATACTGTTAAGAGCTAACCAATCTGATTCTGATAAATTAAATGTTTCTATTACATTTTTTACATCAAGAGTAACTAAGTTCATTATACAATGATACCATCATGTAATTTTTTTTCATTTCTCAAATTCTAAGAATATCTGCATTGATATTATTAAAAACGTTTTTTTGTAATTTTAAAGGGGTATAATAGTTGTATCCATATTTTAATATTGATATTGTTGTTAACAAAACATCTAAAAGTATTGCAGATATAATTTATATTTCTGGGTTTAACAACATTATATTGTAAATTTACACAAAGTGCATACCAAAATGTATTGCTCAGATCATTTAGTTGTAATTTTTTTATTAATTTGTTTTCATTTTGGATAATGGTTGCATGTAAGGATTTCCATGCTGAAGAAAATTTTGGATCAATCCAAATTAATATTGTTTTGAGATTAGAAGCTTTAATATAGGATTCTAAGTCAGGAAAATGTATTCCAGCCAACTCCTATGGTCCCATGATGTTTCTGTTCTAATATCATTAGGAATAGTATTCCATACGGTAGCAACAGTCATGAGTCTCTGTTTCTTATATGATTTTGAATTGAGTGTCGGTTCTGCTTTAGTGATTGTAGTGGATCTTGCTGGGTCATCAGGTATGAAAAAATATTTATTAGTACTGGGTTCCTTTTGGCTTATTTATAGTAATGAACTAGTTTATTTGGGCTAGAAGTAGTTTATTTTGAAGTTCTAGCTGATTTATATTTTTGCATGAATTCTCAATGATGAGTCTTGCATGGTACGGTAGCTTCAAATCTGGTGATATTATAATAATGCTCAACCTTGCTGATTTTAAGAGATCTGGAAATTCATCAAAATGGTGGAAGCAAATAGTTCAGATGGTAATAGAAATGTCAGTTTTACAGTTTTCAAGATGTTCTGTTGAATAACACATTTGCATTTGAATGGCATGCCTAGCTTTTGACTGATTTTGCTAATACCATGATCTACATGCTTATTAGACAGTGGACTGCTATCAGTGATAATATCTAGGTGTTTACTATGGTCTGGAGTTTCCATAGTAACAGTGGACTGACATCAGTGATAATACCTAGGAGTTTGGTATGGTCTATTGTTTCCATAGTGATAGTGGACTGTTATCAGTGATAATGCCAAGGATTTTATTATGGTCTGTCTTCGTAGTGACAATTCACTGCTATCAGTAATAATACCAAGGAGTTTATTATGGTCTGTTGTTTCCATATTATTACTATTGAATGATTTAATGGATAAATAAACTGTTCGCCTTCTTGTGGAATCATTAGTAAACATCATTAATTTGTTTCTCTTGACATTTAGTAAAAGCCATGAGTTAAGCAGCCATTTTTCAAGCATGTTCAATGCATGTGTACCTTTTTTGAAGTTTACATATAGAGTTTGATTTGCAGAATAATGTAGACTTATCTATGTATTTTTACTAAGCTAGCCATGGCTGCTGCTTTATACATATTTTTAATGAATATATAAAGAATAGTAAGGGACCCAATATGGATCCTTGTTTCATATTTATTTATTTATTGGACATTTGTTTACCGGGAAAGTCCAATGGGGTACAAGCCATTTTCAGTGGAGATCTGGGGAGAAATGCTCCATAGTACAATTTAAACAGAATTACAAATCAACATTGATTGCAAAGATTAAGACAATCACAGAGGAGTACAATTTGTGGATACAATAAAAAAATAGAAAATAAGCAAATATAAAGCAATGAACAAAGTTGAACATACATTATATGGAAGATAGAAGAGAGTTCCTAATATGTATGATACATAATAATGCATGAAAAATATATTACAGACTAAGTAATATGTTGCAAAAACTATATATGATTTCTGGCAAGAGACTTAAGTAGTAAATTTCAGTCGTAATTTCTGGGAGAGATAAGGGTTAGTGTAAGAACAGAGAGAAGAAATATTAGAAGGTTACAGAATTATAGAATGGTTATGCTAAAAAGTAGGTAATGTAGAAAGATAAGTAGGATAGATCAAGAAGCGTCAACTAAGATTGGGGAGAAGGGAATGGAAAACAGTACTAAGACATCGTGGAGCATGGGCAGATCCCGTTATTGAGTAAATGTTCTTTCAGCCTAGACTTGAAGGAATAATAGTGGAGTATAAGTCTAACTTATTCTGTCATGCTACTGCATGATTTGGCAACACAGTGAGAGTACAGACCAACACTGTCAGATCTTTGAGGTTTGTAAGTAGATAATATATACTTGTGAGAAGAGCGTAGGCCATGAGATAGAATATAGTGTTGATGATATAGTTTGTGAAAATGAGAAATTGTACAGTATTTTGTGTGTTAGTATTAGTTGATTAAAGGTGAGAAGGTGGGGTAGTTCAAGCCAATTTAGGGACTTGAGAGCAGAACAATGGTGAGAGTAGTGGGCTTGTCTGGTAGCAAATTTAGCTATTTTATTATAACATTGACTTAGTTTTGCTTTGAGGGAAAAGTGAAGATTGATTAGAATAGGTGAAGTGTATAAATGGGAGGTAAGAAACTGGTGATGGCAAGGGTGACTATTGCACAACTGGAGATGTATTTCTTAGCCCTGTGCATCATGCCCAATTTTTGATTAGTTTTTTTTTTTTTATGTTGTTGCTGATATGGAGGTCAAACTTAAGACTGTCATCAATAGTTACACCTAACAGTTTTATGTGTGAAACTACATTGAATTAAGTATTGTTCAGAGAAGTAAAATCAAAGTTAGAAGTATCTAGAGAAAATTGTTTTGGTAAAAATAGTAATAGTTCAGTTTTTTGGGGGGTTAAGTAGTAGATGGTTGTGGGTGAGCCAAGACTCAATGGAATTGATTGCTTCTTGAGTTAAGCTCTGTAGATGAGAAAGATTCCTGGCAGAGCAGATTAATGTAAGTCGTCGGCATATTGAATTAGGGTGGTTTGTTTGGTGGTAGCATTAAGATGGTTAATAAAAATGTTGATGAGAAGTGGACCTAGAAAAGAGCCTTGGGGTACCCCAGCGCTGACTGGTAAGTAAGGAGAGAAGTTAGAGTTGCATTTGACAGACTGATATCTGTTAGAGAGATAGCTAGTGAACCGTTGTAAGGATGTTTCAGTTAAGCTCAGATGAGATAGTAGGGTAAGAGTTTGGGATGGGAGACAGTATCAGGGGCTTTGGATAGAACTAGGAACAGAGGAGAGACACAATTTCCTGCATTGCAAGCTTTGTTGACAGTGTCAGTAAAGGATAGTAGAACAGTGATAGTGCTGTGTACTGATCTGAATCCATACTGAGTGGGAGAGAGAGAGAAGATTATTGTCATCTAAGTATTGAAGAAGTTGTTTATGGATATTTCTTTCTAGAAGATATGATATGGTGAAAGAATACCAATTGGCCTAAAATTAGAAATTTCTGTGGAGGTGCCACCTTTGTGGAGGGGAAGGATGAAGGATTTTGTCCACAAAGATGGGACATAAGCTTCCCTGATAGATCTATTACTGATTATGGAGACTGTGTAGGCAACAGGGTCAGAAGCCATTTTTAGGAATTCATTAGGAAGATTCTTTTGCAGAGGGGGAACATGGCTTGAGCTTGCAGAAGAGGGATTTGATGAAGGAAGTGGGAGCTAGTCAAAGGGAAAATGTGGAGTGACAGGTAATAGGAGGCTGAGAGAAAGTAGAGGGTAATGGAGGCAATTTGTTAGTGATGGTAGCTATGTTATCAATGAAGTAAGAGTTAAATTGAGATGCTATGTCAAAGAAGTACTATAAAGGATGGTTGGGGGGAGGACTGACTTCTTGGGTGTAGGATTTTTTTGATAGTGTGCCAGAAGGTTTCTGGACTGGATTTGTGCTGATCTTGTGGCTTTACACAGAGTTGTTTTTTATTAAAATTAACCTGTTTCTTTGAAAGGTAGTGCTTGGAACTGTGAAATGCTGTAAATTCTTATGACTCTTATGTTTTAGGTATATTATACAAGCCTTGTCTCTTTTTTGCATAAGTGATCTGGTATAGACAGAAAGTCAAGGAGTATAGCAGGTTTTGCCTCTTTTCCTTACTGTGGGAGCTAGACTGTCTAAGGAATTTAGGAATGTAGAACTAAATTGTTCCATTGCATAATCTAGCAGTATGTATTTAAGGAAGGACCAATTAATGGAGTCTAATATATTTGCAAAGGCCTGCCGGTCAAAGATGGATAGGTTTTATATTGTAAGTATGTTGTCTGCATGAATGAAAGATAAGTCTAGTTGGGCAGATATAGAGAAGTTGCTAGAATGGGAGACCAATAATTTTGCCATTTTGATTTGCGGAACTGATAACGACTGGGTGAGTAATTAGTTGAGAAAATCCAAATAGGTGTACGCTATCTGTGGGGAATCATAAGTTAAGTTTCTACCAGTGGGTGTTGATATCATGTAATGTTATGTTTTCCAGAGAGATATTTTTTGACACCCATGATAGGATACTTTCCAGAGTTGAGAAGTTATTGCCAGGGGGGATGTATAAAGTTAGAATACATAAACCTTTATTGTTGTTTAATTTAAGGTAGGTGATGAATAATTCAACTTTGTCAAAGGAGGGTATGGATGGGATGTGAGGGGTTAAGGAGATAGAATCAGGATATATTACTGTAACACAGCTTCCTTTTCTTTTAAGTCAATCAGCTCTGAACATATTAAAGACAGGAGGAAGTAATTTGGTATCTTTTCTGTGTGGTTTAAGCCAGGTTTCAGTGATTAATAGCATGTCAGGATATTGTGCAGTTATCCAAGCATGCAACTCAGATTTTATTACATTAGCTATGTGTGCTTACTGAGATAAATTTAAGCATATTTGGTGAACCTGGAATATGGGTTGATGATGGGAATTGAGTGATGTTGGGAGCAGGATTAGGGCAGATGTCACCAAAGAGCTGGAGGAATTTCAAGACTGTATAGTAAAGGTAAGATTAAATTTTGGTTAAATTGTCAGTAATTTTATTGTTAAACAGGTATAGCTGTGTTTGAAATACTTTACGTTTAAAGAACAATATACTGTCTGTGTGAAAGAGAAGAGCGGCGATGGGTAGGGAGTAGTGATTTGTGTTATTGGTGTAGGAGGTAGTGTCTGTAGGAGAGCTTAGCATAGGTCAGATAGGGACTAGATATAATAAAAGTGTAGAAAGGGTGAAGATCCTTAGTGATAGGAAAGTAAGGGGACTATATTATAAGACTGACAGTTGAAAACATCGAACACCATATGGTCGATGTCTTCAAACATCGAACTTATAAAAACAAAAACAAAAAAAGTACCCTAACTGGTTTAAGCAGGGGGGCAAGCCCCCCTGCATCCCCCACACCCCCCACTACTTAAATATACCAACTCCAAGACCACACTACATTCTAGTAAACGGAAATCCCCCCTTATGGAGATTTGTGTTTACACATTTGATGTTGTGCGTTTTCGCTATTCTCGTGTCAATATCAGCTTCGATATTGTCAGCTTTCAAGAATATAATATAGACCCCAGAGTAAGTTGAATCATTTTAGATTAGGGATTATTAGAGAGGTAATCAGAAAAACTACCTACATGGATAATTGGAGGAGAGTAGTAAAGTTTGAAAGAAGGGGGTGTAGTGTGTAGATAGGATGTTACTGTGATATTAATAGAAATATGTTGAGAGATGGAGTGTATACATGAGGATGGTGGAGCTAACAGAGGAAGGAGTGTGGCATGGATGGGTTTAAATTTAGAGGTAGTGGGGGGATTGGATGCGGCAGGGTAGGCAGCGAAGTGAGCCCAGAGGATGAACAGAGCAGGGTGGTGCCACAGAGGCCGAGAATCTTCAGGTAAGTACTCAGAAAAAAACTATCAGTGAGGCAGCAGCAAATCTATTTCAAATACTTGTTATGGGGCCAGTTAAGTAGTGGGAGCACAGTAGTAGGGTATATAAGGTTACATACACAGCATTAAAAAGTATAAGCTTAAAGTCATTCTGTACTCCTCCTTAACTAAGCACCATGGAAACAGAAACTGCTGGAAGTACAATTCTTAATTAAATTAAGTTGGGAGGGGGATACATACACTTAGGGGGGTGTACACTATATAAGATTACAAGTGTAAATAAATATGTAATATTAAAACAACTATTCAAGCTGAAAATACTGCATATTGAATAGCCGATTAATAGGAAAACAAATGTATGCATGCACACTTTCTTATTTATAAAGTATTTTAGCAGGTTTGCAGTAAGCTCTCAGGTGATTTTTGGTTTTGAATCCCTGACTGTTTAAAATCATCTAGGGGACATCTTCAGTTCAGAGCTGAGAGGGGTAGCAATAGTAAGGAAATAAAAACAGGAATGAACAGGTTAGAAGGAGAGAGTTAAGTAATTACCATACTGAGTATATAATGTAAGATAGAAACTTTGTTTAAGTAGCTGCAGAACCAGCACAAAAGAAGCTATAATACAGCGAAAGCAGAGATTGATAATATCAAACAGCTCTTACGTTTGACTAAGCAGTACAGATATAAAATCCTATCAACAACTACAGGATGTGGGTCACATAATTAACTTAATATAAGAATCCTTACCATAGCAGCTATAATCTGGTCACCATTTAAACTATGCATAGTTAATACCAATAAACAATGCTCTTAGCCCATCTACGTCAGCAAAGTTACATTAAGCACAAACAATTTTTTAGTATGCCCAAAGCAGAGTTGGACACACTTAAAGTAGATACTGGAAAAAGGAACAACAGTCTACAAATTATGAGTTTACAGCTACAAGATTATGCATAGTATAGTATTCCTGTAGTAAAAATCTTGGGTTAAATTTGAGTAAAATAAAATACATTCAAAGAGTTATCTCATAGCTCATTTACACCTTAAAATAGATTACAGTCAAGGTTCATTGAATTAACATCCTTTGAAATAAAATGCTCTCACAGAGATATTTCAGTTAGAAACAAAGTAAATTACAAACAGAGACTTAAAGGCAATAGAGTAAAAAGGAACAACAGTCTACAAATTATGAGTTACAGCTACAACATTATCCTGGAGGAAAAACCTTGTTTTTCTCATGTAACTGGAAAATGGATAGATTTAGATTTCGACATCCAACATAGTGAGTTCATTAGTTGATATAGCTTGTAAACTATGATGCTACATCCTTGAACAGATACAATGTTATTAGCATGCAAAGAAGCAAGTGATAGGATATGGTGTAAAAAGGTCTAGTGAAATCTTGGAGTATTGCTGCAACATACTAATCTTAATTTAAGTGTTTACTGGTGAGCTCAAATAATCAGACTAGGGCTGTTTCAGTACTGTGAATGGGTCTGAAAGACATGCTGGATGTTAGATATAACATATTTTTGTTAGGTAGCCAAAGTGCAGTTTATGGATGCATTTAAACTCGGATGCAAAAACAATCAATCTGAGTGGAGCAGTAACCTTCTGAAACTAGAGGTGCATATGCCCACTACATGATCCATATTCAAATTGCTGGTCATGTGTTTTAAATAATATACTATGTATCGTGATGCAGCAGTCACTAACTAGATGTTCTATGTCTTGATGGATAAATTATTCGGCCAATATTGATAAGTAAAAAGGTAGTGATTATAGTCAGGGAACCTGGTTATGTTTACAATCATAAAAAAGATGAATACACAAGCAGAAGGTCTCTTCTCTGCCCTGTTACATAGGTACCTTCATTACAGCATGAAGTGATATCGTGTACAATTAGATAAATCAGAAGTGCAAAAGTAATTAGAATGAAGGAAGCAAGACAAATCTAAGTGGCTATTTTTGCTTAAAAATTGTATTTTTATAGAAAGTCTCATAGATGTCTGAACACTTACATTAGGGTGCTTTCAGAAGAACTCTGAGTAACGTATGTTTTACTAAATCATCTTCACTCTTTGCTTTCTCATAAATCGCTGTTACTGATTTCGTTTAGTTATGTTCGCATATTGCTAACTAATAACTGACAGAATTCTGACCAGTTGTCATATAGTGACCGTATATTGCTTGGCCCATGTTAGGTTTATTTTAGAAGAGAAGGTTAATTGATACTGTAGGCAAGGATCACTCACCTCTTGTGGTGCGAGGTATAAAAGCTTCTGTGCACCAGGGATTGTCTGAAATCTCAGGTCACCGATGCACTCAGCAGGAATTATGGATAATGATCTCAGGTTTTTCATTTATAATGGCCAAGTAGCACATATTAGAACTGTGGCAGTATATGAGATAACTTAATGGCGCTGAATGATACCCACAGGAGCTATGTCCAAGTACACAGGCCTTATGATGGCAATGTGGCTTGGGAACAGAAAGCACTGATAACACTCATTTCTCTGTGAAAATTAAGAATGACACATTACATTTATTTAAATAATATAAGAAAATGTTTACTATGGAGAATTCCACACATTTCAATTATCAAAGGAAATTTACAGTTATTTCCACATCTTTAAGGCTTTTGATAATAATTTATGACTGAATAGCATCCCTTGTCAAAACACTCTTTATCTTTAAGTTTATTCCTACCCTATATCTGTTAAATATCACTTTAAGGGCTAATCCATGCTTTCCAGATTTCATTCACTTATTTTGACATAACTAATCTGTCCAGATAGTTGTTCCATCCCCATAACTTTTTTTGAAAACAAAATGTATATATACGTCCCTCCTATTTGAACTGCCCCATTGTTCAATAGATTTTCTTTTCTTATTCCACCATCTCTCTCTCTGCTTACTAAAATATTCTACGTCCTTAGACTTTAGGTGATGGGTGTGTGTGCATATGTACACGTGTGTGTGTGTGCGTGCGTGTGTCTGTGTGTGTGTTTGTGTACGTGTGTGTGTGTGTGTGTCTGTGTGTGTTTGCATGTGTGTGTGTGTGTGTGTGTGTGTGTGTGTGTCTGTGCGTGTCTGTGTACGTGTATGTGCGTGTATGTGTATGTGTGTGCATTTTAAAGTGTATTAATCTATGTATTGACATTATACTGTAATATGATGTCAGTTCTCACCAATATGTGTGTATCCTCTGTACTTATATTTGTGGAGCTCTTTGCCCCAGGCCTCTACTGAAATGGATAAATTATCCAGTCAGACCTTCCTGGTAAAAAAATAAAAATATCAATAAATAAATAAATGTTGCAACTGAATGCCTCACTGTTAGCCTAACAATAACTGAGAGCCTTTTTCTTATTGTGGGAAGCATTGTCTTACAATTAGAAATTGAACTGCTACAAACAAATAAATTCATACAATTAGAAGTAATAATCAGAGATAACATGGCCAAGTGAACTAACAAAGTCCACCAAGCACTCAGCAGTGGTAACTCCTGCCACTGCATACTTACTCCCCTATCTATTATATTATTCTCTTATCTTGACTAACCTTCAGGCCAGCCTAAAATCTAAACTAGAACAGTCACAACAAGGTTTTTAGATTTGCAGCTATGCAAATCACAGAACACATCAGAAGTGTCCTTTGTCAGTAATACACTCACTGCTTATAATTATCAGTTTTAAGAAGACTAAGAATTTCATTAATTAAGTGTTTACAGTGCTCATTAACACTAATCATAATTTACTCTGAAAATGCAAGAATACTTTAAAAACACTGAATATTTCTAATGTACGTTTCTAAATTAAACCAACATTTACACAAAGACATGCACATATACATGTGCGCACATGCACACACACACAATCACACACACACACACACACACACACACACACACACACACACACACACACACACAAACACATGCGCACATGCATACACATACACACACATGCACACATACATACATACACTCACAACACACACAAATTCAAAAGTACTATAGCAGTAGCGTAACTAGGGTGGGGTGAGAAGGATAACTGTCCCAAGCATAAAGCATTGGGGGGGTTGTGATATGTCGATCAAACCTGGGTGTTGTAGCACCCATGCTTGGTCTAAACTGTAGCAACTGCTTGCTATATTGTACTACTGAACTAGAATCAGTGTCATCATAAGCACAATTTAAAATATGTTTACTTTCCTGAGAAACAGGAGTCACAGGAGCATTTGCAGGATATTTTACTTCAGAAGAGGAGATATTATCCAATGACTTTTGCACATTCTCAAAAGATACAAGGAAATACTTTATGTGGGCTTGGCAATTTAAAATCCTGAAAGTTTAAGTACTCAAGGAATACATTTTTCTTTCCTAGCTAATCTGTTTCTATTCCCCTCTTTATTTGAAGTAGGGTGGTTAGAAGCAGTAGCTTGTTTATGGGCAGCATATTTTGAAAGAGAAGACTGTTGGGTCTCCCCTATAAATAGAAAACAGATATTTGTGTGGCTGGACCTATTGGAAGTTGAAGGGCTGTAGTAAAAAAAAAAAACATTTTCTAAAGTAGGCAAAACAGGAGAAACTGCTATATCTTTAGGCAGCTGTAATTTTATTGAATCATAATACATTTTTCTATATTAGAGGGTCACAATGCTCCAACAGAAAAAAAAATCAGCCATATTGAATGAAATCAATGAAAGAGATTTCTTCAGCACAAAAATCGGAATCTATGGTTTGTTCATAACCGAGAGGCACTAACTGAGTAAATTCTTGAGGTACACTCCTGCCCCTTCCAAGACCATTCATCTGATTGTTAATTCTTGTCAGAAAGAGAAGGGACCTTTAGTCTTTTCTTGTCTGTGGCTTAAACTGCTCCAGAGAAGGCAGAAATCAGTTTGTAGGCAAAGACCAGTAAATCAGCTATACCTATAGAGACAGGATGTTAAATATTTTTATCTCACTAAGCACAGTGCCCCCCATACACACACACACAGACACACACACACAGACACACACACACACACATACAACACACACACACACACACACACACACACACACACACACACACACACACACACACACACACACACACACACACACACGCATACACACACACACACACACAAAGGATTATACCATAGCTACACTAGTCCAAACTTCCACAATCGTCTCCAGGCAACATGAATACCCTTCATCAACCTGTTTCCCAGCCAGTGACAAAAGTGTTTCTCTCTGGCCCTCCCTGGGCTTTTCTACAGCCAGAGAAGATGTGGCTATCCCTTGGTTTTTGGTGGCTGCAAATTTTACACCAACAGGACTGAGAAAGACGATATGTAGTCTGACAAGCATGTCATCCACCAGTGGATGGGGTAAAGAAAGAGATAGACAAATCTTAGAAGACTCCTTTGAAAGATTCTTGTTTTTGTCCGCAGGGAAGGTAATGCCACAGACACTGATAGCTGTTCCATAGGTAAGCCATGAATGAGAATCGTGAAGTGGGTATCCTAAGTAAGGATAGCCAATAAGGATAAAAGACAGAGAAGTAGCAGATGTTCAGTAATTGTACCACTACAAGTACTACACTTAGGTAAGTATACCACTACAAGTCCCACAATATACCACTACAAGTCTCACATTTAGGAAAGTTTACCATTGCAAATCTCACACTTAGGTAAGTATACCACTACAAGTCCCACAATATACCACTACAGGTCCCACGCGTAGGTATACAAGTCCCACAGTTAGGTAAGTATATCACTACAAGTCCCGCAATATACCACTACAAGTTCAACAGTTAGATAATCCACCACTACAAGTATCACACTTAGGGATGTATAGCACTACAGGTCGCAAAAAGAAGCACAATGCCCTTTCTCTATCAAACTATACATAAAAATATATAAGGTTTCTAGCTATAAAACATACATTTTACTCACAAAAAAGTTAACAGAAGCACTAGCAATACATTTACAGGGCTGTTCACTATATCTGTTTTGCAAGGAATTGCAGACAATTCATGTTAAAAAATATAAGTATTACCACAGAATATTACATTTTTAATAGGAAGGCTTCTACAGTGGGAACTTATCTGCCATTTCTGATTTCTCCAAATCTTTTGGGTTTCTAATACCATGACAGGAATGGACCCCACTACTGAGTCAAAGTATGATTAAAGTTCATGAAATTAGTATTGTTTCAAGCTTTGATGTCAGCCAAAAGTGCTCTTTGCAGCACCCACAATGTGCCCAGTAATTACTCCTTCTGCAATTCATATGGGGTTACATGAATTGGTAACATATCTAAATATGATTGTAAATTCTTTTTTATAAGGCCCATTGCTCCTACCACTATTGGAACTGTCTGGGTATCTTTCTTCCACATTGCTCTCATTTCTGCTTGCAAATCCTGGTATTTTATGACTGTGTCTCTCTGTACGCAAGATACTATAGTCATTGGGTGTGACGATTTCAATGATCAATGCTACTTTTGTCTTCTTTTCTTGGACCACTATATCCAATTTTATAGCATCTATCTTTTGAACTGCTGGTAATGGAAGATCCCATGTGATATAAACTTCATCATTTTCTATGATGCTTTGTGGCTCATGTTTCTAGTATTTTTCAGCCACTTTGATACCATAATGTTTGCACAATCCCCAGGACAACAATCTCGGCACATTATTATGCCTTTCAGTATACAGTCCTGCATTAGTGTGTCACATCCAGCAACAAGGTGTGTGACTGTTCCAATTAGGTTTTTAAAAACCTACATTAGTCTGTTTCTCCCACATTTTCAATGGACTTTGTAAACCAGTGTGTACGTAACCCACTATCCTGGGCTGGCAATATTAACCTTTCATTTCTTGGTTTGAATTTGCCTCACCTTAACCATTCCTGCGTTCGTTCTTGATCAACATGAGGGTCTTCCAGAAGTTTTCTATACTTGCAACTATATTTATATTTTTTCCACATTTCTTGCCTTTTTATCTGGTCCTTCACGTTATATTCTTTCTTTTGTTTTTTAGCATATACAGTTGATGCCTGGTTTTTATCTACTTCTGGTTTGATTTCCATTCCTGCTTGACGTCGATATGCTTCTGCTAAATTAAGCAGAGAAGTCACCTTAGATTTATTCTCCTCATGTTTCAAAACTTTCACTACATTTAGATCTTGTGAGGGAGTAGATATGTGTAGAGTTCAATGATTGCAGATCTATACATATAATCAATTTCAAGGAGCACCATCCCTCCTTCGAACAGGGAATATATAATATTTGGTATACACTGATTTTTATGAATCGTTTGGTGTGCATGCAGCATCCTTCTTTTTTTAATATCTAATCTATCAAAACACTTTTTGGGGCTAGTCAATCACTCCTCAAAACTGTACGTTAGGACAGGAAGAGCAAATCTTCCTAGAAATCAATACTGTTCTCAGGATTAATTTAAGTCTTTGAAAGTATTCCTTACTGAGTTTTATTCACATTTGTTCATGTTTTATTGCTGATCCTTCATCAATTCCCAAGTGTTTATACAGTTCCTCTTGCTCAAGTTCTTTGATATCACATTTGTGTCCCAAACTGATGTTTTCCTGGTGCTGCAGTTTTCCTGCTTTAAAGGTTGCTTTTGCACATTTATCAAGACCAAATGACATTCTAATATCATCTGAAAAAGTTTTGACAACCTGCAGCTGTGCTTTCAGTTCCTCATCTGATGAGCTATACAGTTTTAAATCATCGACAAAGAGAAGATGGGAAGTCATTACACTTAGTTGTTTTCTAGAAGCCAAATTGTAGCCATGACCTAAGCTGTTAAGTAAACAGCTTAATGGATTAATGGCAAGGCAGAATAGCAACAGTGACAGAGAGTCACCCTGGAATATCCTCCTTTGAATTTTTATCCCTGGTATAATAATCTGTCCTTTATCATGGCTTAATTGCAAAGTGGTCTGCCATTGTTTCATGGTTACCGTAATGTAATCAATCAGTGTAGGGTGTATCTTAAAAAATTTTAAGCACGCTTTTATCTATGAATGAGAAATACTATCAAATGCTTTTTTGTAGTCAAGCCATGCCATACTTAGGTTCTTCCCCTTTTTTACAGTTTTCCACTATAACTTTATTTAAAAACAAATGATCCTTTGTTCCATGTGACTTTCTTTTATTGCCCTTTTGTTCGACTTCCATAATTGAGTTTTCTTCTAAAAGACTATAAACTCTGTCAGCGTCAACTTCCATGTATAGTTTATATGTTGTTGGAAGGCACGTTATTGGTCTATAATTTTTAGGGTAGCTTGCAGGTTCACTCTTAAGAGCATCGTTGTTGCTGTTGTTAGCCAGTGTGGTGTCTATTCAGGGTGCGCATATAAATAGTTCTTACCCATGGCTAAATCCTAGTGCAAAGATGTTAATGCTTTTAACCAAAAGTTAGGTATGCATCTGGGCCTGGGGTTTTCCAGTTAGAGGTTTTCCTCTACCTTTAAACTTCTTATTCTTTCTTTTACTTCTTCTATCCATTTAGCATCTTCGTTATGTTCCACAGGATCTTTATAGATACTTCTCCAAAATATATCTACTCCCTCTTTTTTTGGCGGTCTTTCAATTCCTTTTACCTTATTTTCAATTCTCTATAAAACTTTTTTGGGTCATCAATAAATTGCTTATTTTGTGTTTTTTTCCTTATATTTATCTTTGTATTTTCTAAGTCTGTCTGCCTGTTTTGAAATTTTTAGTTTGTTATCTCCAATAGTGCATAATAGATCCTGGTCTGTTCTTATACTGCACATTGCTTTTATCACATCTATTTTTCTTAGTATTTTTGTTGATCTATTCCCTCTTCTTTAACCTCCTAACAGTGACACTTTGCCTGTATTTCTCTTCGAATATCTTTGAGACTGTCTTCTCTATATTAGATAACTTGGCTTTCTCCTTTGCATAAATATTGTATCATATCAAATCTCTCTTTCTTTCCCATGTCCATATTTCTTTTTTATATTTTTCAAATATCTCAAGGTTTTATTGTTTATATTTTTGCACTTCCCCAGATGCTTTTTTTTCCAAACAGATCAAAGTTTCTTGATCTATATACTGTTTTTCAAAAATGTGTTGTATTAATGAAAGCAATTTTTTATTTGAAGCTTCTGACAGTTTTTCTCTCCTCTAATTTCTGTCTTAATCATTTTGTATATCTTGTGTCTGGAGATTCTGGGCTTTTTGCACAATAGCAACAATACATAATTTCTTTCTTATCCTCAATAGTCCACTCTATCGTCTTTATGGCTCTTTTTTGGCCAATCAGTTTTTGTGATTGTTGTGGACTTCTGCTTCCTTCTACAATAGGGGTGCCATCCTGGCCTGGCCCCATTGTAGGAATGTTTCCATATTCTGAGGATTCTACACTGTCATTTTGTCCAGTCCTGGCACCAGTGCACCTACCAGGATTGGGTACTTTTTTATCCTGGGTTTTGTACGCCCAGTTATCTTTTTTTGTTTTTGACTTACTTCTGTCCATGATATATGCTATATAAATACAATCTATATATCAGTGTTGCCTTGGTGAGGTTTTGTGAAAAACAGGGTCCACCTTGCGAAGATACTTGCCAAGACTTGCGGATGAATTCAAATTTCAGCACTACTACTTTCCTTTGCTTGCTGACTTTTCATCTCTCCATTAGGATCATATTTGCTCAGTTTGAATATTGCAATTGACTGAGAAGAGCAACAGGAAATGCCAAATAAATGCTTGCTTTCTTGGCAAAAAGGCTGCGAACCTTTTAGTAATCCAGCTGTCTTTTATATGCAGCATCCCAGATGCTTCTAGAAGGTAGAGCACAGGGAAGGTGCACAATAATTTAAGTAGCTGGCCGATGCAGGAGGGGTAAACCCATATCGCTTAGGCTACTACAGCAGTGAATTATTTATGAGATTCTGTTCTTCTATAGTACTATAGGTAGACAAAAGCCTAGAAGTTATGTAGAGAAAGGCATGCACTACATGTAACTAATCTTTTGAGGGGAAGAATGTATTTTGTTATGAGTATTATGGAATTATGGCTAATATTATAATGCAGTCTGACCAAATAATTTCTCTGTATTTTTGGGATGACTGCACTCAGGCAGCAACAAATTGCTTTACTGCAAAGTAAAGGTGTGACCCAGATGTAACAATCAGTTCATGTACCTACCAGAGTTGGAGTGCAAGAGGACAGAAATGATAAGACTTGGCCTAGTCATCTCTCTTTAGGAAGTAGAGCGAGGGACTGCAGTGTATGCTCATGCAAATTTTCCATAGTAGTATCCATGACGTAGACTGGGAACCACAAAATTATGCTTGTCCACCATGGAGAAAGACCATTTCATGACATCGTAGAAACAGACTATTAGGCATCTCAAAAGCCAAGTGCAGATCAACCCACTGACAAGCATGCACAATAAAGTAGCAGGACATTAGCAGAACACCCCATTCCCCCTAAAGAACAAATTCTCTGCACCAGGTTCACTCGATCTCCCTCAGGATAAAAGTGGAATATATCAATCCGACATCTGGGGGGAGAGCTGAAGATTAGTGGAAGAATGAAGCAAAATGAAAAAAACAAACAAATAAGATAAGACCCATTGGAATGACAAGTATTCTATGAAAAAGCTAAACTAGAGTCAAAATTAAGCTTTTCTAGAAAACAAGACTTGTTTTAGTTTGCTTTCAAACAGTATTGGTTTCCTAACAAGAGATATTGCAGATTTTTCACATTGTGTCATTTCAGAAGAGGTAATAGCAGTATAGGGCCTGACAATACAATCTACTTATTTTGACCATGCTCAGACACTAAATACTTCTTCATAAAGTCGAATAATAGGAAATAATTCATAAACTAAAATGATCAATGGATTCACAATGGATCAAGTATTATCTTCCCACTGCAAGTAAATGGCAAGACAGATGATCACCAGATAACTTACCTCCAACGCTCTGTGGTCAGTGAGGTAAACACTATTAGCTGCATGAAAACAGAGGTTTTAAGTGTATATATTTTAAAGTTGTATATGGCTAGGCATCTTTTTGTCATCCTAGTCAATTGCTTAGTATTTTTCTGTATCCGTATTAAGTAGCAACACTTTGAAATATGTTGTTCATTACTTATTTTCCTTTCCTTAAAACCAAACATCAGTCCTGCTCATAATAGGTAGGTAAGGGGAATACCGTATGTGAAGGTGCAATTCAGTTACATGATCCCTGTTAAAATATGATTTATATGGCCTGTCATAGGCAGTGTTTCTGTCTAACAACAGATAGTCAAAATGCATTACTGTGACATTATGTCTTTCAGTTTCTTCTCAGTAAGACATCAGACGTATACAGAACATGGGATTCTTTTGAGAGGCAAGCTGTTTTTGAAAGCAAGAAGTAATTGCATGGTCACTAACAAATGAACATTGATATGGTCTTTTAGGGATCGGTGTGGGGCTTTGAGCAGAACAAGTTACAGTTATTTGTCACTATTCTTACCTTCAAATTGTTATTGTTGTGATGCCTCCTGTGGTTTTACCCTAATTATTTCATATGATAAAATCATTTCCTTTTTTTTTTCTGGTAGTTTTCATTTTGTAATGCCCCATCTCCAATTAATTCTCTCACTGATCATTGACGTTATGTACGCCATTCCAATAAGGCTGTCATTTCAGTGCCTGAAAATGGGTCCCTATCAGCATTTCGAATGCTGACAATATCGAATTTGATATTGTCGCATCGTGAATGCCTAATGTGCAGAACGTCAAACGAGTAAACGGAAATCTCCGTAAGGGGAGATTTCAGTTTACCTCAATGTAGTGCGGTCCCGGAGTTGGTATATTTAATTAGCAGGGGTGTGGGTGAAGCAGCCCCCCACATGGGGGGTGCAGGGGGGGGCTTTCCCCCCTGCCTACACCAGTTAGTTCATTTTTTTTTTTTTTTTTTTTATTCAGCATTCAAAAGGGCGGCCACGGTGGTGCAGTGGTTAGCATTGCTGCCTCACAGCAAGAGGTTCTCCGGTTTGATCCTAGGCTGGGGTGCCTTCTGTGCAGAGTCTGCATGTCCTCCCTGTGGTCGTGTGGGTTTCCTCCGGGTGCTCCGGTTTCCTCCCACATCCCAAAGACATGCTGCAGGTGGATTGGACACTCTAAATTGGCCCTAGGTGTGCGTGTGAGTGTGCCT